>NW_026915007.1:0-5694 GCF_034315485.1 Pezoporus occidentalis
GCAAGAAGTATCCTTCTGCTGAACAGGAATAAAAACAAAGCTGTAATTCTGCAAGTGGCTTCATATAAACATGGCTGGTAGTTTGATCCTGAAAAAAACACAGATCAATAAAGTAGCAGGGAATCTTTACTCAAATGCTCTCAGTATACATTTTTTCCTTTTATCTGAATGCTTCTTGCTATTTGCTCCAAGTTCAGATATATTTAAATGAAGCTACAGAGTGCATCTCTCGTAAAACACGTAAATTATCCAAGTTATTCCGGATGGCCTGATCCTGCTGTAATTTAGACAGAGCAGTCCCACAGGAAATGGTAAGACTCTGGAGGTAGAAAGAAGTATATATGCTCAGTATTCCTGATCCAAATCCATGGAGATCAGTCACTAAAAGTTGTTTGGCTTAAACCCACCATGAATAAGGGTTTGCAGTTTACAAACAGCTTTCTGAGGCATGTCATTTTGAGTTGAGTTTTGTGTAAAAATCAGCATTATATTACATAGCCTGAAGATCTGGGAAGTAACATGAGTGATAGAGGCAGTGTTGTGAATCAAACTGTGAGAAATAAATGTATTCTGCCTGCGAGGTCAATTTATGTTTTTGTTCATATGTGCTCTTTTGGAAATCGGGTATAAGTATCTGTGACAGGCTCATAATAGTGGAAGGTTTTTTTTAATACCTTTCAGGTAAAGTGTTTTCCCTGGACTAAAATGCAGTCACTGGAGTATGACCTAGGTACCTAAATCCCCATCAGTTCTCAGGTGTTTGGAGCCTGGTTCTGCCAGGGGCTGCGTGTCGAGCCTTGCTATTGTTTTCTTTCCAAAATGGTACCTATTTGCAGGGACTGGGAATGCAAAGTTTTAAGATCAGGTCAAAAATCAAAGTTTAAGGGTCAGCAAATTGACCAGCATTTCCACTTTTCATGTAGAAGCTAAAAGACTCTGGAGTTATGTCTTCTGATTGAATATTAACTTAAAGCTAAGTGGTTTTTTGCCACTCCCTAGCAAGCTGGCCCATTTTTAGGAGCAGGCAAATCAGGCAGTTGCCTAGAACAACAGACAAAAGGAGGCAATAAAATCCCATTTTAGACAAGACAAGAGACCCTGTGCCTGTTTCTGCCTGTTTAATGAGGACTGGTGTGTTTCCCAGCGTCAGTCTCCTCAAGTTGCTGAGGTGCTGAGACTGAGCAAGCTCTTCACCACCAGAACCATGGCTGCAGTCCTGTTGTTTGAATATCCCATCTGTTTGTTCTTGTCTTTGCTTCAGCTTCCTACTGCTGAAATGTGGTGAGAAACTTTCTGTGCTCCTTCTCTCTGCTCCTTTTTCTTGACAGTGCTGTATTACTTTTGCTGGGTGGTTGGATTGGCAGGAGTGCAGGGGCAGATGTGCTGAGACTAGATAGCTCACAGATCATTCTTCACTAAAAAAAAACCCTGTTATTATTATCCTTGCAAATTAGGAATGACAGGCTGCTGAGACTTATTGAGTTTATATTTATATCAAGAAACTGATTGAAAGAAATAAGAGATGTCTTAGGAAATCATACATGGGTGCTGGGTTTTGGGCCCTTTTACAGCCATTTCAGGGTTTTTGTTAGCTCTACTTGATGTAGACTTCTTTTTTTCCCATCTAGTTTCAAGTGATAAAAATGTTTGTTTCCTTCCCTTCTTCCCTCACTCCTGTACTCTGACACCTCTAGGATGAATCTTTTCCCCATACTGTGAATAGGTTGCTGGATAAGGCTTTGCCAGTAGACTTTCAGTCTCACTGAGAGCATGGTTATAAGCTGTAATGGAGAACCTGTCTGGAGTGATAGTCATTTCAACATACCTCTCTTGGGAGGAACTACTTGAGCAGCAGCGTTTTGTGAGCGGGCGGGGAAAAAGGCGACGCTGTCTTGGTTCATATCAGGTTCGGTTGGTTTTGCGTGTCATCCAAAGGCATACACTGAAAGTTTGGTAAGTTGGCATCCACCACACATCAAGATCCTTCATAGCAGGGTAGGAAATGTGTATGAATTAAAAAAAAAAAAAAGACCATCCAGTCTTATAATAAAAAAAATAAAAATTTTTGGAAAGCGTATTACATTTCATTAGACCTTGCAACTTTATTCAGTCACTGGGTCACATCAGGAGGAAATTTATGGGAGGCAGATTTTGTATATTTGCCCGCTGAATGTTCTTAAACTTTCTCTGAAACACCTACATTACTACATCCAAAAAAGGATGCTAAACTTTGGTCTCATAAAAGAAGGACAATTTAGTTTTTTTTTTTTTTTAAAGCCCAGGGATACATTTTTCCTGTGGGTGAGCTATAATGAAATTCTGGGGAACTTCTCTGTGTCCTCTGCACAGTTTAATAATAAAAAAAGTTTTCTTTTTGTATTTTCTTATATTGCTTTTGAATATACACTGTGTTAAGTCTTCAAACCAAATCATTTTCACAAGTGCTAAAGGGGGGGAGTCCCAAAACCCGGAATAAGCGTTCCAAATATAGAGACATAAGAAAGATCCTGATATTCAGGAGCTGCCAAGCAATGTGATTATGCACTTGTACAATATACAGATTAATTTATATTAAAAGGAAAACAAGGGGGGTTAATACCTCTAAGATGGTTAGGGTTTTACCTTGTAGCAATGGGACTTTATTCTTGCCTCCAAGTCCCAGTCTTATTTGCCAGTGGGTGTCCAAAAAGGGAAATTTTATTTTTCCCTTTAAAAAAAGTGCACCACCAGGAATCACCCTTAATCTCTGGAATGACAATGGTCAGGAAATGAAAGAGGGCTGCATGAGGTTTTTTCATTTCTTTCTTCTTTTTAAGCTTTAGAAATTTTCCATTTTCTTTGAAACCTAACAACGCAAACATAGCCTTTTCTCTTTTAAAAAGTTGTAAGTGGCTATACCACATCTTTATTTCATTCACACTTGATTGAAAGATTCTTCCCAGCTTTAAAAAAATGTGATGAAGGCATGGAAAAATTTTTTTTTAAAAGCCTTTTTGGGAAAAAAAAATCCCCTTGGGGAATCAAAAGGTTTTTTGGAATTTAAAAAGAAAATTTTTTAAAGAAAAGTTTTTTGGGGATTTTTGGGCCCCACTTTTTTACAAAAAAAAATTTTTTTAAAAGAAAAAAAAAAAGGGGCCCGTGGGTTTTTTTTGGATTTGGGTTTGTTTCCAAAAGAAAAATGGAAAAAAATAAAATTTAAAGCTTAAAAAGAAAAAAAGAAAAAGAAAAAACCTCTGCAGCCTCTTTTATTTTTCCCGACCATTGTATTCCAAAAAAGGGTGATTCCTGGTGGTGCACTGTTTTTTGGGTAAAATGAAATTCCTTGTCCCACCCACTGGCAAAAAAACTTGGAGGCAAGAAAGAATACCCCTTTTAAAGGACAAACCTAACCATCTTGAGGGTTTAAACCCCCCTGTTTTCCTTTTTAAAATAAATTAATCTTTTTTGTACAAGTCTAATCACATTGCTTGGCAGCTCCCGAATATCAGGGGTCTTTTTTTATTCTCTATTTTGGAAAAAAAACTTATTAGGGGTTGGAAATCCCCCCTTTTGCACTTGTGAAAATGATTTGGGTTTTTGAAAATTTAACACAGTGTATATTCAAAAGCAATATAAGAAAATAAAAAAAGAAAACTTTTTTTATTATTAAACTGTGCAGAGGACACAGAGAAGTTACCAGAATTTCATTATACTCACCCACAGGAAAAATGTATCCCTGGACTAAAAAAAAACAAAACTAAAACTTTTTTTTTTTATGAGACCAAAGTTTACATCCTTTTTTGGATTTTGGGTAATGTAGGTTTTTTGGGGAGAAAATTTTAAAAACATTCAGCAAAAAGCAAAAATTTACCAAAATTGTCCCCCCCTTTTTCCCCTTGATGTGACCCAGTGACTGAATAAAGTTGCCCCAAGGGTTTAAAGAAATGTAATACGCTTTCCAAAATTTTTATTTCTTATTATAAGACTGGATGGTCTTTTTTTTTTTTTTAATTCATACACATTTCCCACCCTGTATGAAGGATTTTGATGTGTGGTAAAAGAACTTTCCAATACTTTCCCGTGTATGCCTTTGGATGACACGCAAAACCTAACTGAACCTGATATGAACCAAGACAGCGTCGCCTCTCAAACTTTGCAGTGGGGCCCCACAAAAAGCTGCTGTCAAGTAGTTCCTCTGAAGGGGAGGTTTTTAAATGGCTATTTTCCCCAAAAGGTTTTCCATTACAGCTTATAACCCCTTTTCAGTGAGACTGAAAGTCTACTGGCAAAGCCTGATCCAGCAACCTATTCCGGGGTTAAAGTTTATCCTTTGGTCAAAAAAGGGGAAAGGGAAAAAAACAAACCGAAACTAATAAAAAAAAAAGCTAAAAAAACCCCCGAAAAAGGCTGTAAAGGGTCCCTTTCAGGGAAACCCCGGGGACCCCCTTTCCCGACATTCTCTTATTTCTTGCAATCGGTTTTTTTTGATATAAATTAAAATTATTTAAATCTCAGCAGCCCGTATTCCTAATTTGCAAGGATAATAATAACAGGGGGGTTTTTTTTTTGGGAACAATAAAATTTTTGTGACTTTAAGCTCAGCACCATTTGCCCTGCACTCCTGCAATAAAACCCCCCCCCAAAAGTTGAATCGGGACTGTCAAAAAAAGAAAAGAAAAAAGGAGCACGAAAGTTTCTCCCACATTTCAGCAGTAGGAAGCTGAAGCAAAAACAAAACAAACAATGGGATTTCAAACAACAGGACTGCAGCCTGGTTTTGGTGGTGAAGGCTTTTGGTCTCAGCACCTCAGCAACTTGGGGGAAAATGAAAAACCCCGGGGAAAAACCCGAGTCCTCATTAAAAAGGCAGAAACGGGCCGGGCTGTTGTTTTAAAATGGGATTGGTTCCTTTTTTGTTGTTGGCAAAATGCCCCGTTTTCCCGCTTTAAAATCAGCATTCCCCAGGGAGTGGCAAAAAAACCCCTTATTTTTAAATTAATATTCAATCAAAGACATAACTCCAGAGTCTTTTAGCTTCTACATGAAAAGTGGAAATGCTGGGATTTTTTGACCCTTAAACTTTTATTTTTGACCTGATCTTAAAACTTTCCCCCTCCCTGAAATGGTACCATTTTTTTGGGAAAAAAAACAATAGCAAAGGGCCCAAAAACGCAGCCCCTTTCAAACCAGGCTCCAAACACCTGAGAACTGATGGGCAAATTTTAAATACCTAGGTATATTTTCCCGTGACTCCCTTTTTGTCCAGGGAAAAAAAATTTTTCCTGAAAGGTATTAAAAAAAACCTTCATTATTATGAGCCCGGCCCTCTTAAACCCAATTTTCCAAAAAAGCACATATGAACAAAAAAAATAAATTAAACCCCGCCCGGAGTACAATTATTTCTCCCGGGTTTAAATTTACAACACTCCCCCTATCACTAAAATTTTCTTCCCAAGATCTTTTTAGGGTATGTAATATAATGCTCATTTTTACACAAAACTCAACTCAAAATGACATGCCTCAGAAAAAATTTTTTGTAAACTGCAAACCCTTATTTTTAATGGGGGGGTTTTAACCAAACAACTTTTTTTGACTATCTCCAATGGAAATCAGGAATCTAGCATATCATACTTCTTTAGAGTTTTTCCCATTTCCTGTGGGGCCCTCTGTCTAAATTACAGCAGTAGTTATAATTTAAATATTTTTTGGGGAAAA